>NW_024881874.1:0-2500 GCF_019059575.1 Amphibalanus amphitrite
AAATCTGTGCAAGAGATGCTAGCGATAGCTGAGACAAATATCTATTGATTGTTTTCATTATGCGCTCTTGGAAATCAGGTAGGTACCAGTCTTGAGTCTAGTTACCAGCAGCTTTGGGTTTTCCGCCTACCTATCTACCCATCCAGCATTGATTGTTACGATCGTATTTCTATCACATAACCAGCACCAGCAGCAGAATTGTAGGGGAAAGTGGGTGTATTGCGCCCCCCTAACCAATTGCGCCCACCAACATTCCCACGAATTCAATGGCATGTTTATAATTTTGTGTTCGAAAACAATATTTTCACCACCTGATAGTTCATTTTATGGCCCAAGCTCTCCGACGAAGCCAATCAGCAGGGCTCAGTTACGCCATCAAATATATTACGGCGTTTTCTTAGCTTTTTTGCAGTATTTTGAACCGTTGGCTATAAAAATCTGTGATACGTGTGTGATTTTCAGGTGATATTTAGAAAGAAAGCCCATTTTTTCATTATATTTCATTTAAACAGTAAACTTCCTTCAGCATATTTATGATGACTTCTACGCTTTTATTAAAAAGTACCTCAATTCTAATTGCGCCCATGGCAATTGCGCCATGGGGGCGCAAATAGAATAATGGTGTAGCTATTGTATCACGACAGTATGAATGCACCATTAACTGATTGCAATAAAGAAGGAGTTTAATACCAGGCAGGGGAGCAGCCCGCTGTCGCCAGTCCGCAAATTATTTCTCTCGTCAAACTTATAATGCAGCTGCCATTTAGGCTGCCAACTTGTGGTGTAATTGACAAAATACGGCATTTTCAACATGGACTCGGGCGTGAGAGGTGACAGCTATGATCAAAAAGTAAAAACTGATGTCAACAAGTTGTCGAAACGATAAAAGTTAATAATTTTGAGAGAAACGATTGAAAATTTAACCATACTTTCACATATATCTAGTCGGTTACATAAAACGTTTTCGTTGCACTTTTACAAACATACGGACACATGTAAAGTTATTTACCTGGGCAAAAAACATCGCGATTTATATCTACATTTATTATTTATCCAGCCTGATTAACATTATAAATGTTTAAGTAAGCCGCAATGACATTACACTGCCGGGGTGTATGCATTCCGTCTCATTCGCTTAGCCATGTTTAAGTATAGGGCGCAATTGGATTCTAATTGCGCCATCCCCCTGGCGCAATTTACAGCAGTTGTCGGTAAATGCGCCCTTTTGCATGTTTCTGAAAAGCAGCTGTCGGAAGCAAACGAAACATTCTTAATTGATCGGGAGGCTCTTAAATCGTAGCTAATGAGTTCCTCTTTGAAGTGGTTACCAGTGCATGCTTATATCTCCAGCGGTTTTCTTACAATCAGCGTTTTTCCTTAAGGTGGCGCAATTCACCCTCCTTCCCCTACAGTGCAGCATGCACCATATCATTCACCACAAGCATATGCTCTTCATAGGTTCATAACCTTAAACAATCACCCATACGCAGACGTCATCAGAAGTAATCAAACATCCACTGTGAACATAGTTTCGCTGCCAAATGAAGCTGAGCAACATGAAAATGCTTAAAATTGATGCCCCGGGATTTCGACATCATTTACAAAGTACACATAATGCTTAAATGCATCGTTCAGTCGCGCACGAAGCATGAACCTTGAAACGGAACACAGCTAAAGTTAGCAAGTGTTTACTACCAGCGGGATGTTAAACTTTTATAAGGTGTGCTATTTTTCTCTGTTACTTTTCTCTGATGCATGCCGGGGGAATATATTACCATCATTACGTGCGACCAGGAGCACTGGTTTTCCACTGGTAATTCCATAGCCGGATAACTTCTTGAATATAATGCGAATATTTATTGACACGAGAGAGAGAGAGAGAGAGAGAGAGAGAGAGAGAGAGAGAGAGAGAGAGAGAGAGAGAGAGAGAGAGAGAGAGGGAGAGGGAGAGAGGGGGGAGGGAGAGAGAGAGAGGGAGAGAGAGAGAGAGAGAGAGAGAGAGAGAGAGAGAGAGAGAGAGAGAGAGAGAGAGAGAGAGAGAGAGAGAGAGAGAGAGAGAGAGAGAGAGAGAGAGCGAGAGTCAGTAGGCTATCCCCAAACCAAACTCCTAATTACGTCACTCAGTGCGCTGCCTTTGTATTCGTGCCTGTATGACCGTTGCGTTTCACGCTCCCCGTGTCGGCAGACCAGCAGTTTTGGTACGAGAACGGCCAGCGGACGCTGCACGAGGTGCTCGAACGGCAGCGCCAGGAGCACGTCGCCAAGAACGTGGTGCTGCTGGTCGGAGACGGCATGGGCATGAGCACGGTGACCGCTGGACGCATCTACCGCGGCCAGGAGTTCCGCCAGAGCGGCGAGCAGTACCGGCTCGCCTTCGAGAAATTCCCCTTCGTCGGACTGGCCAAGGTAGCGGACACGAGATAGCCTGATGAAACAGACCTGCGCTACTGGCAAATGGCGTATGTGTGACCTATTTAGGCAGACAGCTTACTTTTCGATT